>NW_026525386.1:0-25278 GCF_943734705.1 Anopheles coustani
ATTTTCAAGCATCTCAAAAGAACATTTTCGGTATTTCCAAGTACTTGGGAGTGATTTTCAAGCATCTATAAAGTACATTTTCGGTATTTCCAAGTACTTAGGAGTGATATTCAAGCATCTCCAAAGTACATTTTCGGTATTTCCAAGTACTTAGGAGAGATATTCAAGCATCTATAAAGTACATTTTCGGTATTTCCAAGTACTTAGGAGTGATATTCAAGCATCTCCAAAGTACATTTTCGGTATTTCCAAGTACTTGGGAGTGATTTTCAAGCATCTCCAAAGTACATATTCGGTATTTCCAAGTACTTGGGAGCGATTTTCAAGCATCTCCAAAGTACATTTTCGGTATTTCCAAGTACTTAGGAGTGATATTCAAGCATCTATAAAGTACATTTTCGGTATTTCCAAGTACTTGGGAGTGCTTTTGGAGCTTGTTGCTATATATATTTCTGTTTTAAATGATTAAATATAGACAGCTTGCTAATTAAGGCACTTCGCTTCGAAGAAAACACTTCAAACCTGTAATTTTACTATGAAAAGAGGAAAAAAAATGCCTGTCTTTGAACGCTTATAACTTTTTTGTCTTTCGTCCTACGTTGAATTTGACCCCCATGTCGAGAGTACTCCGTTAAATTTCCTTTCTTTTGGTACCTACGGCGACCTTCTAGCTCTTCTAGTTTTCGAGCTATTCACGTTTAAAGTTAGAGGTTTTTTCAGAAAAAGAGCAATTTCGTTGTTTCGGTTCGAATTCAGCTACGGAGCTAGGCATTTCTCTAAGCACTTCACCTAGCTTTTTGGTCTTTTTGAAGGCATCCAACGAGCATCTTCGGTGTTTCCAAACACTTGGGAGTGATTTGCAAGCATCTTCAAAGAACATTTTCGGTATTTCCAAGTACTTGGGAGTGATTTTCAAGCATCTATAAAGTACATTTTCGGTATTTCCAAGTACTTGGGAGCAATTTTCAAGCATCTTCAAAGTACATTTTCGGTATATCCAAGTACTTGGGAGTGATTTTCAAGCATCTATAAAGTACATTTTCGGTATTTCCAAGTACTTAGGAGTGATATTCAAGCATCTCCAAAGTACATTTTCGGTATTTCCAAGTACTTAGGAGTGATATTCAAGCATCTATAAGGTACATTTTCAGTATTTCCAAGTACTTGGGAGTGCTTTTGGAGCTTGTTGCTATATATATTTCTGTTTTAAATGATTAAATATAGACAGCCTGCTAATTAAGGCACTTCGCTTCGAAGAAAACACTTCAAACCTGTAATTTTACTATGAAAAGAGGTCAAAAAATGCCTGTCTTTGAACGCTTATAACTTTTTTGTCTTTCGTCCTACGTTGAATTTGACCCCGATGTCGAGAGTACCCCGTTAAATTTCCTTTCTTTTGGTACCTACGGCGACCTTCTTGCTCTTCTAGTTTTCGAGCTATTCACGTTTAAAGTTAGAGGTTTTTTCAGAAAAAGAGCAATTCCGTTGTTTCGGTCCGAATTCAGCTACGGAGCTAGGCATTTCTCTAAGCACTTCGTCTAGCTTTTTTGGTCTTTTTGAAGGCATCCAACGAGCATCTTCGGTGTTTCCAAATACTTGGGAGTGATTTTCAAGCATCTTCAAAGAACATTTTCGGTATTTCCAAGTACTTGGGAGTGGTTTTCAAGCATCTATAAAGTACATTTTCGGTATTTCCAAGTACTTGGGAGCAATTTTCAAGCATCTTCAAAGTACATTTTCGGTATATCCAAGTACTTGGGAGTGATTTTCAAGCATCTATAAAGTACATTTTCGGTATTTCCAAGTACTTAGGAGTGATATTCAAGCATCTCCAAAGTACATTTTCGGTATTTCCAAGTACTTGGGAGCGATTTTCAAGCATCTCAAAAGTACATTTTCGGTATTTCCAAGTACTTGGGAGTGATTTTCAAGCATCTCCAAAGTACATATTCGGTATTTCCAAGTACTTGGGAGCGATTTTCAAGCATCTCCAAAGTACATTTTCGGTATTTCCAAGTACTTAGGAGTGATATTCAAGCATCTATAAAGTACATTTTCGGTATTTCCAAGTACTTGGGAGTGCTTTTGGAGCTTGTTTCTATATATATTTCTGTTTTAAATGATTAAATATAGACAGCTTGCTAATTAAGGCACTTCGCTTCGAAGAAAACACTTCAAACCTGTAATTTTACTATGAAAAGAGGTCAAAAAATGCCTGTCTTTGAACGCTTATAACTTTTTTGTCTTTCGTCCTACGTTGAATTTGACCCCCATGTCGAGAGTACTCCGTTAAATTTCCTTTCTTTTGGTACCTACGGCGACCTTCTAGCTCTTCTAGTTTTCGAGCTATTCACGTTTAAAGTTAGAGGTTTTTTCAGAAAAAGAGCAATTTCGTTGTTTCGGTCCGAATTCAGCTACGGAGCTAGGCATTTCTCTAAGCACTTCGCCTACCTTTTTTGGTCTTTTTGAAGGCATCCAACGAGCATCTTCGGTGTTTCCAAGTACTTGGGAGTGATTTTCAAGCATCTTCAAAGAACATTTTCGGCATTTCCAAGTATTTGGGAGTGATTTTCAAGCATCTCAAAAGTACATTTTCGGTATTTCCAAGTACTTGGGAGTGATTTTCAAGCATCTATAAAGTACATTTTCGGTATTTCCAAGTACTTGGGAGCGATTTTCAAGCAACTGCAAAGTACATTTTCGGTATTTCCAAGTACTTAGGAGTGATATTCAAGCATCTCCAAAGTACATTTTCAGTATTTCCAAGTACTTGGGATTGCTTTTGGAGCTTGTTGCTATATTTATTTCTGTTTGACATGATAAAATTTACACAGCTTGCTAATTTAGGCACTTCGCTTCGAAGAAAACACTTCAAACCTGCAATTTTACTATGAAAAGAGGTCAAAAAATGCCTGTCTTTGAACGCTTATAACTTTTTTGTCTTTCGTCCTACGTTGAATTTGACCCCCATGACGAGAGTACTCCGTTAAATTTCCTTTCTTTTGGTAGATACGGCTACCTTCTAGCTCTTCTAGTTTTCGAGCTATTCACGTTTAAAGTTAGAGGTTTTTTCAGAAAAAGAGCAATTTCGTTGTTTCGGTCCGAATTCAGCTACGGAGCTAGGCATTTCTCTAAGCACTTCGCCTAGCTTTTTTGGTCTTTTTGAAGGCATCCAACGAGCATCTTCGGTGTTTCCAAGTACTTGGGAGTGATTTTCAAGCATCTTCAAAGAACATTTTCGGTATTTCCAAGTACTTGGGAGTGATTGTCAAGCATCTATAAAGTACATTTTCGGTATTTCCAAGTACTTGGGAGCGATTTTCAAGCATCTCCAAAGTACATTTTCGGTATTTCCAAGTACTTAGGAGTGATATTCAAGCATCTCCAAAGTACATTTTCGGTATTTCCAAGTACTTAGGAGAGATATTCAAGCATCTATAAAGTACATTTTCGGTATTTCCAAGTACTTAGGAGTGATATTCAAGCATCTCCAAAGTACATTTTCGGTATTTCCAAGTACTTGGGAGCGATTTTCAAGCATCTCAAAAGTACATTTTCGGTATTTCCAAGTACTTTGGAGTGATTTTCAAGCATCTCCAAAGTACATATTCGGTATTTCCAAGTACTTGGGAGCGATTTTCAAGCATCTCCAAAGTACATTTTCGGTATTTCCAAGTACTTAGGAGTGATATTCAAGCATCTATAAAGTACATTTTCGGTATTTCCAAGTACTTGGGAGTGCTTTTGGAGCTTGTTGCTATATATATTTCTGTTTTAAATGATTAAATATAGACAGCTTGCTAATTAAGGCACTTCGCTTCGAAGAAAACACTTCAAACCTGTAATTTTACTATGAAAAGAGGAAAAAAAATGCCTGTCTTTGAACGCTTATAACTTTTTTGTCTTTCGTCCTACGTTGAATTTGACCCCCATGTCGAGAGTACTCCGTTAAATTTCCTTTCTTTTGGTACCTACGGCTACCTTCTAGCTCTTCTAGTTTTCGAGCTATTCACGTTTAAAGTTAGAGGTTTTTTCAGAAAAAGAGCAATTTCGTTGTTTCGGTCCGAATTCAGCTACGGAGCTAGGCATTTCTCTAAGCACTTCACCTAGCTTTTTGGTCTTTTTGAAGGCATCCAACGAGCATCTTCGGTGTTTCCAAACACTTGGGAGTGATTTTCAAGCATCTTCAAAGAACATTTTCGGTATTTCCAAGTACTTGGGAGTGATTTTCAAGCATCTATAAAGTACATTTTCGGTATTTCCAAGTACTTGGGAGCAATTTTCAAGCATCTTCAAAGTACATTTTCGGTATATCCAAGTACTTGGGAGTGATTTTCAAGCATCTATAAAGTACATTTTCGGTATTTCCAAGTACTTAGGAGTGATATTCAAGCATCTCCAAAGTACATTTTCGGTATTTCCAAGTACTTAGGAGTGATATTCAAGCATCTATAAGGTACATTTTCGGTATTTCCAAGTACTTGGGAGTGCTTTTGGAGCTTGTTGCTATATATATTTCTGTTTTAAATGATTAAATATAGACAGCCTGCTAATTAAGGCACTTCGCTTCGAAGAAAACACTTCAAACCTGTAATTTTACTATGAAAAGAGGTCAAAAAATGCCTGTCTTTGAACGCTTATAACTTTTTTGTCTTTCGTCCTACGTTGAATTTGACCCCGAAGTCGAGAGTACCCCGTTAAATTTCCTTTCTTTTGGTACCTACGGCGACCTTCTTGCTCTTCTAGTTTTCGAGCAATTCACGTTTAAAGTTAGAGGTTTTTTCAGAAAAAGAGCAATTCCGTTGTTTCGGTCCGAATTCAGCTACGGAGCTAGGCATTTCTCTAAGCACTTCGTCTAGCTTTTTTGGTCTTTTTGAAGGCATCCAACGAGCATCTTCGGTGTTTCCAATCACTTGGGAGTGATTTTCAAGCATCTTCAAAGAACATTTTCGGTATTTCCAAGTACTTGGGAGTGATTTTCAAGCATCTATAAAGTACATTTTCGGTATTTCCAAGTACTTGGGAGCGATTTTCAAGCATCTCCAAAGTACATTTTCGGTATTTCCAAGTACTTAGGAGTGATATTCAAGCATCTTCAAAGTACATTTTCGGTATTTCCAAGTACTTGGGAGTGATTTTCAAGCATCTATAAAGTACATTTTCGGTATTTCCAAGTTCTTAGGAGTGATATTCAAGCATCTCCAAAGTACATTTTCGGTATTTCCAAGTACTAAGGAGAGATATTCAAGCATCTATAAAGTACATTTTCGGTATTTCCAAGTACTTAGGAGTGTTATTCAAGCATCTCCAAAGTACATTTTCGGTATTTCCAAGTACTTGGGAGCGATTTTCAAGCATCTCAAAAGTACATTTTCGGTATATCCAAGTACTTGGGAGTGATTTTCAAGCATCTCCAAAGTACATATTCGGTATTTCCAAGTACTTGGGAGCGATTTTCAAGCATCTCCAAAGTACATTTTCGGTATTTCCAAGTACTTAGGAGTGATATTCAAGCATCTATAAAGTACATTTTCGGTATTTCCAAGTACTTGGGAGTGATTTTCAAGCATCTATAAAGTACATTTTCGGTATTTCCAAGTACTTAGGAGTGATATTCAAGCATCTCCAAAGTACATTTTCGGTATTTCCAAGTACTTGGGAGCGATTTTCAAGCATCTCAAAAGTACATTTTCGGTATTTCCAAGTACTTGGGAGTGATTTTCAAGCATCTCCAAAGTACATATTCGGTATTTCCAAGTACTTGGGAGCGATTTTCAAGCATCTCCAAAGTACATTTTCGGTATTTCCAAGTACTTAGGAGTGATATTCAAGCATCTTCAAAGTACATTTTCGGTATTTCCAAGTACTTGGGAGTGATTTTCAAGCATCTATAAAGTACATTTTCGGTATTTCCAAGTACTTAGGAGTGATATTCAAGCATCTCCAAAGTACATTTTTGGTATTTCCAAGTACTTAGGAGAGATATTCAAGCATCTATAAAGTACATTTTCGGTATTTCCAAGTACTTAGGAGTGATATTCAAGCATCTCCAAAGTACATTTTCGGTATTTCCAAGTACTTGGGAGCGATTTTCAAGCATCTCAAAAGTACATTTTCGGTATTTCCAAGTACTTGGGAGTGATTTTCAAGCATCTCCAAAGTACATATTCGGTATTTCCAAGTACTTGGGAGCGATTTTCAAGCATCTCCAAAGTACATTTTCGGTATTTCCAAGTACTTAGGAGTGATATTCAAGCATCTATAAAGTACATTTTCGGTATTTCCAAGTACTTGGGAGTGCTTTTGGAGCTTGTTGCTATATATATTTCTGTTTTAAATGATTAAATATAGACAGCTTGCTAATTAAGGCACTTCGCTTCGAAGAAAACACTTCAAACCTGTAATTTTACTATGAAAAAAGGAAAAAAAATGCCTGTCTTTGAACGCTTATAACTTTTTTGTCTTTCGTCCTACGTTGAATTTGACCCCCATGTCGAGAGTACCCCGTTAAATTTCCTTTCTTTTGGTACCTACGGCGACCTTCTAGCTCTTCTAGTTTTCGAGCTTTTCACGTTTAAAGTTAGAGGTTTTTTCAGAAAAAGAGCAATTTCGTTGTTTCGGTTCGAATTCAGCTACGGAGCTAGGCATTTCTCTAAGCACTTCACCTAGCTTTTTGGTCTTTTTGAAGGCATCCAACGAGCATCTTCGGTGTTTCCAAACACTTGGGAGTGATTTTCAAGCATCTTCAAAGAACATTTTCGGTATTTCCAAGTACTTGGGAGTGATTTTCAAGCATCTATAAAGTACATTTTCGGTATTTCCAAGAACTTGGGAGCAATTTTCAAGCATCTTCAAAGTACATTTTCGGTATATCCAAGTACTTGGGAGTGATTTTCAAGCATCTATAAAGTACATTTTTGGTATTTCCAAGTACTTAGGAGTGATATTCAAGCATCTATAAAGTACATTTTCGGTATTTCCAAGTACTTGGGAGTGCTTTTGGAGCTTGTTGCTATATATATTTCTGTTTTAAATGATTAAATATAGACAGCCTGCTAATTAAGGCACTTCGCTTCGAAGAAAACACTTCAAACCTGTAATTTTACTATGAAAAGAGGTCAAAAAATGCCTGTCTTTGAACGCTTATAACTTTTTTGTCTTTCGTCCTACGTTGAATTTGACCCCGATGTCGAGAGTACCCCGTTAAATTTCCTTTCTTTTGGTACCTACGGCGACCTTCTTGCTCTTCTAGTTTTCGAGCTATTCACGTTTAAAGTTAGAGGTTTTTTCAGAAAAAGAGCAATTCCGTTGTTTCGGTCCGAATTCAGCTACGGAGCTAGGCATTTCTCTAAGCACTTCGTCTAGCTTTTTTGGTCTTTTTGAAGGCATCCAACGAGCATCTTCGGTGTTTCCAAACACTTGGGAGTGATTTTCAAGCATCTTCAAAGAACATTTTCGGTATTTCCAAGTACTTGGGAGTGGTTTTCAAGCATCTATAAAGTACATTTTCGGTATTTCCAAGTACTTGGGAGCAATTTTCAAGCATCTTCAAAGTACATTTTCGGTATATCCAAGTACTTGGGAGTGATTTTCAAGCATCTATAAAGTACATTTTCGGTATTTCCAAGTACTTAGGAGTGATATTCAAGCATCTCCAAAGTACATTTTCAGTATTTCCAAGTACTTGGGATTGCTTTTGGAGCTTGTTGCTATATTTATTTCTGTTTGACATGATAAAATTTACACAGCTTGCTAATTTAGGCACTTCGCTTCGAAGAAAACACTTCAAACCTGCAATTTTACTATGAAAAGAGGTCAAAAAATGCCTGTCTTTGAACGCTTATAACTTTTTTGTCTTTCGTCCTACGTTGAATTTGACCCCCATGTCGAGAGTACTCCGTTAAATTTCCTTTCTTTTGGTACCTACGGCTACCTTCTAGCTCTTCTAGTTTTCGAGCTATTCACGTTTAAAGTTAGAGGTTTTTTCAGAAAAAGAGCAATTTCGTTGTTTCGGTCCGAATTCAGCTACGGAGCTAGGCATTTCTCTAAGCACTTCGCCTAGCTTTTTTGGTCTTTTTGAAGGCATCCAACGAGCATCTTCGGTGTTTCCAAGTACTTGGGAGTGATTTTCAAGCATCTTCAAAGAACATTTTCGGTATTTCCAAGTACTTGGGAGTGATTTTCAAGCATCTATAAAGTACATTTTCGGTATTTCCAAGTACTTGGGAGCGATTTTCAAGCATCTCCAAAGTACATTTTCGGTATTTCCAAGTACTTAGGAGTGATATTCAAGCATCTCCAAAGTACATTTTCGGTATTTCCAAGTACTTAGGAGAGATATTCAAGCATCTATAAAGTACATTTTCGGTATTTCCAAGTACTTAGGAGTGATATTCAAGCATCTCCAAAGTACATTTTCGGTATTTCCAAGTACTTGGGAGCGATTTTCAAGCATCTCAAAAGTACATTTTCGGTATATCCAAGTACTTGGGAGTGATTTTCAAGCATCTCCAAAGTACATATTCGGTATTTCCAAGTACTTGGGAGCGATTTTCAAGCATCTCCAAAGTACATTTTCGGTATTTCCAAGTACTTAGGAGTGATATTCAAGCATCTATAAAGTACATTTTCGGTATTTCCAAGTACTTGGGAGTGCTTTTGGAGCTTGTTGCTATATATATTTCTGTTTTAAATGATTAAATATAGACAGCTTGCTAATAAAGGCACTTCGCTTCGAAGAAAACACTTCAAACCTGTAATTTTACTATGAAAAGAGGTCAAAAAATGCCTGTCTTTGAACGCTTATAACTTTTTTGTCTTTCGTCCTACGTTGAATTTGACCCGCATGTCGAGAGTACTCCGTTAAATTTCCTTTCTTTTGGTACCTACGGCGACCTTCTAGCTCTTCTAGTTTTCGAGCTATTCACGTTTAAAGTTAGAGGTTTTTTCAGAAAAAGAGCAATTTCGTTGTTTCGGTCCGAATTCAGCTACGGAGCTAGGCATTTCTCTAAGCACTTCGCCTACCTTTTTTGGTCTTTTTGAAGGCATCCAACGAGCATCTTCGGTGTTTCCAAGTACTTGGGAGTGATTTTCAAGCATCTTCAAAGAACATTTTCGGCATTTCCAAGTATTTGGGAGTGATTTTCAAGCATCTCAAAAGTACATTTTCGGTATTTCCAAGTACTTGGGAGTGATTTTCAAGCATCTATAAAGTACATTTTCGGTATTTCCAAGTACTTGGGAGCGATTTTCAAGCATCTGCAAAGTACATTTTCGGTATTTCCAAGTACTTAGGAGTGATATTCAAGCATCTCCAAAGTACATTTTCAGTATTTCCAAGTACTTGGGATTGCTTTTGGAGCTTGTTGCTATATTTATTTCTGTTTGACATGATAAAATTTACACAGCTTGCTAATTTAGGCACTTCGCTTCGAAGAAAACACTTCAAACCTGCAATTTTACTATGAAAAGAGGTCAAAAAATGCCTGTCTTTGAACGCTTATAACTTTTTTGTCTTTCGTCCTACGTTGAATTTGACCCCCATGTCGAGAGTACTCCGTTAAATTTCCTTTCTTTTGGTACCTACGGCTACCTTCTAGCTCTTCTAGTTTTCGAGCTATTCACGTTTAAAGTTAGAGGTTTTTTCAGAAAAAGAGCAATTTCGTTGTTTCGGTCCGAATTCAGCTACGGAGCTAGGCATTTCTCTAAGCACTTCGCCTAGCTTTTTTGGTCTTTTTGAAGGCATCCAACGAGCATCTTCGGTGTTTCCAAGTACTTGGGAGTGATTTTCAAGCATCTTCAAAGAACATTTTCGGTATTTCCAAGTACTTGGGAGTGATTTTCAAGCATCTATAAAGTACATTTTCGGTATTTCCAAGTACTTGGGAGCGATTTTCAAGCATCTCCAAAGTACATTTTCGGTATTTCCAAGTACTTAGGAGTGATATTCAAGCATCTCCAAAGTACATTTTCGGTATTTCCAAGTACTTAGGAGAGATATTCAAGCATCTATAAAGTACATTTTCGGTATTTCCAAGTACTTAGGAGTGATATTCAAGCATCTCCAAAGTACATTTTCGGTATTTCCAAGTACTTGGGAGCGATTTTCAAGCATCTCAAAAGTACATTTTCGGTATTTCCAAGTACTTGGGAGTGATTTTCAAGCATCTCCAAAGTACATATTCGGTATTTCCAAGTACTTGGGAGCGATATTCAAGCATCTCCAAAGTACATTTTCGGTATTTCCAAGTACTTAGGAGTGATATTCAAGCATCTATAAGGTACATTTTCGGTATTTCCAAGTACTTGGGAGTGCTTTTGGAGCTTGTTGCTATATATATTTCTGTTTTAAATGATTAAATATAGACAGCTTGCTAATTAAGGCACTTCGCTTCGAAGAAAACACTTCAAACCTGTAATTTAACTATGAAAAGAGGTCAAAAAATGCCTGTCTTTGAACGCTTATAACTTTTTTGTCTTTCGTCCTACGTTGAATTTGACCCGCATGTCGAGAGTACTCCGTTAAATTTCCTTTCTTTTGGTACCTACGGCGACCTTCTAGCTCTTCTAGTTTTCGAGCTATTCACGTTTAAAGTTAGAGGTTTTTTCAGAAAAAGAGCAATTTCGTTGTTTCGGTCCGAATTCAGCTACGGAGCTAGGCATTTCTCTAAGCACTTCGCCTACCTTTTTTGGTCTTTTTGAAGGCATCCAACGAGCATCTTCGGTGTTTCCAAGTACTTGGGAGTGATTTTCAAGCATCTTCAAAGAACATTTTCGGCATTTCCAAGTATTTGGGAGTGATTTTCAAGCATCTCAAAAGTACATTTTCGGTATTTCCAAGTACTTGGGAGTGATTTTCAAGCATCTATAAAGTACATTTTCGGTATTTCCAAGTACTTGGGAGCGATTTTCAAGCATCTGCAAAGTACATTTTCGGTATTTCCAAGTACTTAGGAGTGATATTCAAGCATCTCCAAAGTACATTTTCAGTATTTCCAAGTACTTGGGATTGCTTTTGGAGCTTGTTGCTATATTTATTTCTGTTTGACATGATAAAATTTACACAGCTTGCTAATTTAGGCACTTCGCTTCGAAGAAAACACTTCAAACCTGCAATTTTACTATGAAAAGAGGTCAAAAAATGCCTGTCTTTGAACGCTTATAACTTTTTTGTCTTTCGTCCTACGTTGAATTTGACCCCCATGTCGAGAGTACTCCGTTAAATTTCCTTTCTTTTGGTACCTACGGCGACCTTCTAGCTCTTCTAGTTTTCGAGCTATTCACGTTTAAAGTTAGAGGTTTTTTCAGAAAAAGAGCAATTTCGTTGTTTCGGTCCGAATTCAGCTACGGAGCTAGGCATTTCTCTAAGCACTTCGCCTAGCTTTTTTGGTCTTTTTGAAGGCATCCAACGAGCATCTTCGGTGTTTCCAAGTACTTGGGAGTGATTTTCAAGCATCTTCAAAGAACATTTTCGGTATTTCCAAGTACTTGGGAGTGATTTTCAAGCATCTAAAAAGTACATTTTCGGTATTTCCAAGTACTTGGGAGCGATTTTCAAGCATCTCCAAAGTACATTTTCGGTATTTCCAAGTACTTAGGAGTGATATTCAAGCATCTCCAAAGTACATTTTCGGTATTTCCAAGTACTTAGGAGAGATATTCAAGCATCTATAAAGTACATTTTCGGTATTTCCAAGTACTTAGGAGTGATATTCAAGCATCTCCAAAGTACATTTTCGGTATTTCCAAGTACTTGGGAGCGATTTTCAAGCATCTCAAAAGTACATTTTCGGTATTTCCAAGTACTTGGGAGTGATTTTCAAGCATCTCCAAAGTACATATTCGGTATTTCCAAGTACTTGGGAGCGATTTTCAAGCATCTCCAAAGTACATTTTCGGTATTTCCAAGTACTTAGGAGTGATATTCAAGCATCTATAAAGTACATTTTCGGTATTTCCAAGTACTTGGGAGTGCTTTTGGAGCTTGTTGCTATATATATTTCTGTTTTAAATGATTAAATATAGACAGCTTGCTAATTAAGGCACTTCGCTTCGAAGAAAACACTTCAAACCTGTAATTTTACTATGAAAAGAGGAAAAAAAATGCCTGTCTTTGAACGCTTATAACTTTTTTGTCTTTCGTCCTACGTTGAATTTGACCCCCATGTCGAGAGTACTCCGTTAAATTTCCTTTCTTTTGGTACCTACGGCGACCTTCTAGCTCTTCTAGTTTTCGAGCTATTCACGTTTAAAGTTAGAGGTTTTTTCAGAAAAAGAGCAATTTCGTTGTTTCGGTCCGAATTCAGCTACGGAGCTAGGCATTTCTCTAAGCACTTCACCTAGCTTTTTGGTCTTTTTGAAGGCATCCAACGAGCATCTTCGGTGTTTCCAAACACTTGGGAGTGATTTTCAAGCATCTTCAAAGAACATTTTCGGTATTTCCAAGTACTTGGGAGTGATTTTCAAGCATCTATAAAGTACATTTTCGGTATTTCCAAGTACTTGGGAGCAATTTTCAAGCATCTTCAAAGTACATTTTCGGTATATCCAAGTACTTGGGAGTGATTTTCAAGCATCTATAAAGTACATTTTCGGTATTTCCAAGTACTTAGGAGTGATATTCAAGCATCTCCAAAGTACATTTTCGGTATTTCCAAGTACTTAGGAGTGATATTCAAGCATCTATAAGGTACATTTTCGGTATTTCCAAGTACTTGGGAGTGCTTTTGGAGCTTGTTGCTATATATATTTCTGTTTTAAATGATTAAATATAGACAGCCTGCTAATTATGGCACTTCGCTTCGAAGAAAACACTTCAAACCTGTAATTTTACTATGAAAAGAGGTCAAAAAATGCCTGTCTTTGAACGCTTATAACTTTTTTGTCTTTCGTCCTACGTTGAATTTGACCCCGATGTCGAGAGTACCCCGTTAAATTTCCTTTCTTTTGGTACCTACGGCGACCTTCTTGCTCTTCTAGTTTTCGAGCTATTCACGTTTAAAGTTAGAGGTTTTTTCAGAAAAAGAGCAATTCCGTTGTTTCGGTCCGAATTCAGCTACGGAGCTAGGCATTTCTCTAAGCACTTCGTCTAGCTTTTTTGGTCTTTTTGAAGGCATCCAACGAGCATCTTCGGTGTTTCCAAGATATTAACGTTTTTTTTCATGTAAAGCGCTTTTCAAACCCTTGCACCTACAAACGCTTATAACTTTTTTGTCTTTCGTCCGATCTTCGATTTGACCCCCATGTTTGGTGTCGCAAATTTAATTTCCTTTCGATTGGTGCCAAAAGCGTCCTTCTAGCTCTTCTGCTTTTCGAGCTATTCACGTTTTGTCGAAGACCTCTTTTGCAAACTTGTTCTTCTTCTTTTTGAACCCTTGCACCTTCAAACGCTTATAACTTCGTTCTCTTTCGACCAATCCGTGATTTTTTTCTTTTATATTGTGTAGAATATAATTACCTTTCGTTTGATGCCCCGGGCGTCCTTCTAGCTCTTCTAGTTTTCGAGATATTCACGTTTTGCCGAAGACCTTTTTTTTCTACTTCTTCTTGAAGAAAGACTTAGTATAATTTACAACTCTCCCTAGCACCGTTACAACTAACATTGTACCTATAGAAACCGGTCCCTTCATTCCTTGCCATGGCCACTTTTTCCAACCCGTGCACCTTCATACGCTTATAACTTTTTTGTCTTTCGTCCTTTCGTTAATTTGCTAAACATGTTTTTTGTTTGAAATTTAATTTCCTTTCGTTTGATGCACTTGGCATCCTTCTAGCTCTTCTAGTTTGGGAGATATTTACGTTTCCAAGTACTTGGGAGTGATTTTCAAGCATCTCCAAAGTACATTTTCGGTGTTTCCAAGTACTTGGGAGTGATTTTCAAGCATCTCCAAAGTACATTTTCGGTCTTTCCAAGTACTTTAGAGTGATTTTCAAGCATCTCCAAGGTACATTTGCGGTGTTTCCAAGTACTTACGAGTGATTTTCAAGCATCTCCAAAGTACATTTTCGGTGTTTCCAAGTACTTGGGAGTGATTTTCAAGCATCTCCAAAGTACATTTTCGGTGTTTGGAAGTACTTGGGAGTGATTTTCAAGCATCTCCAAAGTACATTTTCGGTGTTTCCAAGTACTTACGAGTGATTTTCAAGCATCTCCAAAGTACATTTTCGGTGTTTCCAAGTACTTGGGAGTGATTTTCAAGCATCTCCAAAGTACATTTTCGGTGTTTCCAAGTACTTGGGAGTGATTTTCAAGCATCTCCAAAGTACATTTTCGGTGTTTCCAAGTACTTACGAGTGATTTTCAAGCATCTCCAAAGTACATTTTCGGTGTTTCCAAGTACTTGGGAGTGATTTTCAAGCATCTCCAAAGTACATTTTCGGTGTTTCCAAGTACTTGGGAGTGATTTTCAAGCATCTCCAAAGTACATTTTCGGTGTTTCCAAGTACTTGGGAGTGATTTTCAAGCATCTCCAAGGTACATTTGCGGTGTTTCCAAGTTCTTTGGAGTGATTTTCAAGCATCTCCAAGGTACGTTTTCGGTGTTTCCAAGTACTAGGGAGCAATTTTCGTGCTTTTTGCAGGATGTTTTGGTGTTTTACAAGTATTTATATACAAAGCTTGCTTATTTAGGTACTTTGCTTGGAAGAAAATACTTGAAACCTGCAATTTTGCTTTAAAAAAACTTCAAAAAAAAGCCTATCTTTGAACGCCTATAACTTTTTTGTCTTACGTCCTACGTTAAATTTTAACTCCAAGTTGACGGTTTTACGTTAAATTTCCTTTCTTTTGGTACCAAAAGCGTCCTTCTAGCTCTTCTAGTTTCCTTACAATTCACGTTTAAAGTAAGAGGTTTTTTCAGAAAAGAGCATTTTCGTTGTTTCAGTCTGAATTTAGCTATCAAGCTAGGCATTTCTCTTAGCATTTCTCCTAGCTGGTTTGGTCTTTTTGAACGTATCCAACGAGCATTTTCGGTGTTTCCAAGTACTTTTGAGTGATTTTCAAGCATCTCCAAAGTACATTTTCGGTGTTTCCAAGTACTTGGGAGCGATTTTCAAGCATCTCCAAAGTACATTTTCCGTGTTTCCAAGTACTTGGGAGTGATTTTCAAGCATCTCCAAGGTACATTTGCGGTGTTTCCAAGTACTTTGGAGTGATTTTCAAGCATCTCCAAAGTATATTTTCGGTGTTTCCAAGTACTTGGGAGTCGCAAATTTAATTTCCTTTCGATTGGTGCCAAAAGTGTCCTTCTAGCTCAACTAGTCTCGGAGATATTAACGTTTTTTTTCATGTAAAGCGCTTTTCAAACCCTTGCACCTACAAACGCTTATAACTTTTTTGTCTTTCGTCCGATCTTCGATTTGACCCCCATGTTTGGTGTCGCAAATTTAATTTCCTTTCGATTGGTGCCAAAAGCGTCCTTCTAGCTCTTCTGCTTTTCGAGCTATTCACGTTTTGTCGAAGACCTCTTTTGCAAACTTGTTCTTCTTCTTTTTGAACCCTTGCACCTTCAAACGCTTATAACTTCGTTCTCTTTCGACCAATCCGTGATTTTTTTTTTTTATATTGTGTAGAATATAATTACCTTTCGTTTGATGCCCCGGGCGTCCTTCTAGCTCTTCTAGTTTTCGAGATATTCACGTTTTGCCGAAGACCTTTTTTTTCTACTTCTTCTTGAAGAAAGACTTAGTATAATTTACAACTCTCCCTAGAACCGTTACAACTAACATTGTACCTATAGAAACCGGTCCCTTCATTCCTTGCCATGGCCACTTTTTTAAACCCGTGCAGCTTCAATCGCTTATAACTTTTTTGTCTTTCGTCCTTTCGTTAATTTGCTAAACATGTTTTTTGTTTGAAATTTAATTTCCTTTCGTTTGATGCACTTGGCATCCTTCTAGCTCTTCTAGTTTGGGAGATATTTACGTTTCCAAGTACTTGGGAGTGATTTTCAAGCATCTCCAAAGTACATTTTCGGTGTTTCCAAGTACTTGGGAGTCATTTTCAAGCATCTCCAAGGTACATTATCGGTCTTTCCAAGTACTTTAGAGTGATTTTCAAGCATCTCCAAGGTACATTTGCGGTGTTTCCAAGTACTTACGAGTGATTTTCAAGCATCTCCAAAGTACATTTTCGGTGTTTCCAAGTACTTGGGAGTGATTTTCAAGCATCTCCAAAGTACATTTTCGGTGTTTCCAAGTACTTGGGAGTGATTTTCAAGCATCTCCAAAGTACATTTTCGGTGTTTCCAAGTACTTACGAGTGATTTTCAAGCATCTCCAAAGTACATTTTCGGTGTTTCCAAGTACTTGGGAGCGATTTTCAAGCATCTGCAAAGTACATTTTCGGTATTTCCAAGTACTTAGGAGTGATATTCAAGCATCTCCAAAGTACATTTTCAGTATTTCCAAGTACTTGGGAGTGATTTTCAAGCATCTCCAAGGTACATTTGCGGTGTTTCCAAGTACTTTGGAGTGATTTTCAAGCATCTTCAAGGTACGTTTTCGGTGTTTCCAAGTACTAGGGAGCAATTTTCGTGCTTTTTGCAGGATGTTTTGGTGTTTTACAAGTATTTATATACAAAGCTTGCTTATTTAGGTACTTTGCTTGGAAGAAAATACTTGAAACCTGCAATTTTGCTTTAAAAAAACTTCAAAAAAAAGCCTATCTTTGAACGCCTATAACTTTTTTGTCTTACGTCCTACGTTAAATTTGACCCCTATGTTGACGGTTTTACGTTAAATTTCCTTTCTTTTGGTACCAAAAGCGTCCTTCTAGCTCTTCTAGTTTCCTTACAATTCACGTTTAAAGTAAGAGGTTTTTTCAGAAAAGAGCATTTTCGTTGTTTCAGTCTGAATTTAGCTATCGAGCTAGGCATTTCTCTTAGCATTTCTCCTAGCTGGTTTGGTCTTTTTGAACGTATCCAACGAGCATTTTCGGTATTTCCAAGTACTTTTGAGTGATTTTCAAGCATCTCCAAAGTACATTTTCGGTGTTTCCAAGTACTTGGGAGTGATTTTCAAGCATCTCCAAAGTACATTTTCGGTGTTTCCAAGTACTTGGGAGTGATTTTCAAGCATCTCCAAAGTACATTTTCGGTGTTTCCAAGTACTTGGGAGTGATTTTCAAGCATCTCCAAAGTACATTTTCGGTGTTTCCAAGTACTTACGAGTGATTTTCAAGCATCTCCAAAGTACATTTTCGGTGTTTCCAAGTACTTGGGAGTGATTTTCAAGCATCTCCAAAGTAAATTTTCGGTGTTTCCAAGTACTTGGGAGTGATTTTCAAGCATCTCCAAAGTACATTTTCGGTGTTTCCAAGTACTTGGGAGTGATTTTCGAGTGACTCCAAAGTATATTTTCAGTCTTTTCAAGTACTTCTAAGCGATTTTTAAGCATCTCCATAGTACATTTTCGGTCTTTCCAAGTACTTGGAAAAGATTTTCAAGCATCTCCAAAGTACATTTTCGGTCTTTTTAAGGACTTAAGGGGTATTTTTATGCTCTTTGATAGATATTTAAACAAAACCATGTGAATTATCATCCAGCATGCAAATTTTTGTGCTTAACTTGGAAGTTTATACTTGAAATCAGCAATTTTGTTTTGAAAAAAACCTCAAAAATTGCCTATCTTTGAACGCTTGTTACTTTTTTGTCTTTTGTCCTACGTTAAATTTGACCTCCAAGTTGACGGTCCTACGTCAAATTTCCTTTCTTTTGCTGAAAACGGCGTCCTTTTATCTCTTCTAGTTTTCGAGCTATTCACGTTTAAAGTTGGAGGTTTTTTCAGAAAAAGAGCATTTACGTTATTTCGGCCCGAATTGGGCTATCGAGCTAGGCATTCCTCTAAGCATTTCGCCTAGCTTCTTTGGTCATTTTGAACGTTTCCAACGAGCATTTTCGGTCTTTCCAAGTATTTCGGAGTGATTTTCAAGCATCTCCAAAGTACATTTTCGGGCTTTCCAAGTATTTGGGAGTGATTTTCAAGCACCTCCAAAATATATTTTCGGTCTTTCCAAGTATTTCGGAGTGATTTTCTAGCATTTCCAAAGTACATTTTCGGCCTTTCCAAGTATTTCGGAGTGATTTTCAAGCATCTTTAAAGTACATTTTCAGTTATTCCAAGTATTTGGAAGTGATTTTCAAGCCTCGCCAAAGAACATTTTCAGTCTTTCCAAGTACTTCGGGGGCTTTTCAAGCATCTCCAAAGGACATGTTTGAGCTTTTCAAGTATTTTGAGTGATTTTCAAGTGACTCCAAATTATATTTTCAGTCTTTTCAAGTACTTCTAAGCGATTTTTAAGCATCTCCATAGTACATTTTCGGTCTTTCCAAGTACTTGGAAAAGATTTTCAAGCATCTCCAAAGTACATTTTCGGTCTTTTTAAGGACTTAAGGGCTATTTTTATGCTCTTTGATAGATATTAAAACTAAACCATGTAGATTATCATCCTGCATGCAAATTTTTGTGCTTAACTTGGAAGTTTATACTTGAAATCAGCAATTTTGTTTTGAAAAAAACCTCAAAAATTGCCTATCTTTGAACGCTTGTTACTTTTTTGTCTTTTGTCCTACGTTAAATTTGACCCCCAAGTTGACGGTCCTACGTCAAATATCCTTTCTTTTGCTGTAAACGGCGTCCTTTTATCTCTTCTAGTTTTCGAGCTATTCACGTTTAAAGTTGGAGGTTTTTTCAGAAAAAGAGCATTTACGTTGTTTCGGCCCGAATTGAGCTATCGAGCTAGGCATTCCTCTAAGCATTTCGCCTAGCTTCTTTGGTCATTTTGAACGTTTCCAACGAGCATTTTCGGTCTTTCCAAGTATTTCGGAGTGATTTTCAAGCATCTCCAAAGTACATTTTCGGGCTTTCCAAGTATTTCGAAGTGATTTTCAAGCATCTCCAAAGTACATTTTCGGGCTTTCCAAGTATTTCGGAGTGATTTTCTAGCATCTCCAAAGTACATTTTCGGTCTTTCCAAGTATTTCGGAGTGATTTTCAAGCATCTTTAAAGTACATTTTCAGTTATTCCAAGTATTTGGAAGTGATTTTCAAGCCTCGCCAAAGAACATTTTCAGTCTTTCCAAGTACTTGGGGGGCTTTTCAAGCATCTCCAAAGGACAATTTTGAGCTTTTCAAGTATTTTGAGTGATTTTCAAGAATCTCCAAAGTATATTCTCAGTGTTTTCAAGTACTTCTAAGCGATATTTGAGCATCTCCATAGTACATTTTCGGTCTTTCCAAGTACTTGGAAAAGATTTTCAAGCATCTCCAAAGTACATTTTCGGTCTTTTTAAGGACTTAAGGGGTATTTTTATGCTCTTTGATAGATATTTAAACTAAACCATGCAGATTACCATCCAGCATGCAAATTTTTGTGCCTAACTTGGAAGTTTATACTTGAAATCAGCAATTTTGTTTTGAAAAAAACCTCAAAAATTGCCTATCTTTGAACGCTTGTAACTTTTTTGTCTTTCGTCCTACGTTAAATTTGACCCCCATCGTCAAATTTCCTACGGTCCTACGTCAAATTTCCTTTCTTTTGCTGTAAACGGCGTCCTTTTATCTCTTCTAGTTTTCGAGCTATTCACGTTTAAAGTTGGAGGTTTTTTCAGAAAAAGAGCATTTACGTTATTTCGGCCCGAATTGAGCTATCGAGCTAGGCATTCCTCTAAGCATTTCGCCTAGCTTCTTTGGTCATTTTGAACGTTTCCAACGAGCATTTTCGGTCTTTCCAAGTATTTCGGAGTGATTTTCAAGCATCTCCAAAGTACATTTTCGGGCTTTCCAAGTATTTCGAAGTGATTTTCAAGCATCTCCAAAGTACATTTTCGGGCTTTCCAAGTATTTCGGAGTGATTTTCTAAGCATCTCCAAAGTACATTTTCGGTCTTTCCAAGTATTTCGGAGTGATTTTCAAACATCTTTAAAGTACATTTTCAGTTATTCCAAGTATTTGGAAGTGATTTTCAAGCCTCGCCAAAGAACATTTTCAGTCTTTCCAAGTACTTGGGGGCTTTTCAAGCATCTCCAAAGGTCAATTTTGAGCTTTTCAAGTATTTTGAGTGATTTTCAAGAATCTCCAAAGTATTATCTCAGTGTTTTCAAGTACTTCTAAGCGATATTTGAGCATCTCCCATAGTACATTTTCGGTCTTTCCAAGTACTTGGAAAAGATTTTCAAGCATCTCCAAAGTACATTTTCGGTCTTTTTAAGGACTTAAGGGGTATTTTTATGCTCTTTGATAGATATTTAAACTAAACCATGCAGATTACCAACCAGCATGCAAATTTTTGTGCTTAACTTGGAAGTTTATACTTGAAATCAGCAATTTTGTTTTGAAAAAAACCTCAAAAATTCCCTATCTTTGAACGCTTGTAACTTTTTTGTCTTTCGTCCTACGTTAAATTTGACCCCCATGTTGACGGTCCTACGTCAAATTTCCTTTCTTTTGCTGAAAACGGCGTCCTTTTATCTCTTCTAGTTTTCGAGCTATTCACGTTTAAAGTTGGAGGTTTTTTCAGAAAAAGAGCATTTACGTTATTTCGGCCCAAATTGAGCTATCGAGCTAGGCATTCTCTAAGCATTTCGCCTAGCTTCTTTGGTCATTTTGAACGTTTCCAACGACCATTTTCGGTCTTTCCAAGTATTTCGGAGTGATTTTCAAGCATCTCCAAAGTACATTTTCGGGCTTTCCAATTTTTGGGAGTGATTTCCAAGCACCCTCCAAAGTATATTTTCGGCCTTTCCAAGTATTTCGGAGTGATTTTCTAGCATCTCCAAAGTATATTTTCGGTCTTTCCAAGTATTTCGGAGTGATTTTCAAGCATCTCTAAAGTACATTTTCGGTCTTTCCAAGTATTTCGGAGTGATTTTCAAGCATCTTTAAAGTACATTTTCGGTCTTTCCAAGTATTTCGGGGTGATTTTCAAGCATCTTTAAAGTACATTTTCAGTTATTCCAAGTATTTGGAAATGATTTTCAAGCCTCGCCAAAGAACATTTTCAGTCTTTCCAAGTACTTGGGGGGCTGTTCAAGCATCTCCAAAGGACATTTTTGAGCTTTTCAAGTATTTTGAGTGATTTTCAAGTGACTCCAAAGTATATTTTCAGTCTTTTCAAGTACTTCTAAGCGATTTTTAAGCATCTCCATAGTACATTTTCAGTCTTTCCAAGTACTTGGAAAAGATTTTCAAGCATCTCCAAAGTACATTTTCGGTCTTTTTAAGGACTTAAGGGGTATTTTTATGCTCTTTGATAGATATTTAAACTAAACCATGTAGATTATCATCCAGCATGCAAACTTTTGTGCTTAACTTGAAAGTTTATACTTGAAATCAGCAATTTTGTTTTGAAAAAAACCTCAAAAATTGCCTATCTTTGAACGCTTGTAACTTATTTGTCTTTCGTCCTACGTTAAATTTGACCCCCATGTTGACGATTCTACGCTTGAACAGCCCCCCAAGTACTTGGAAAGACTGAAAATGTTCTTTGGCGAGGCTTGAAAATCATTTCCAAATACTTGGAATAACTGAAAATGTACTTTAAAGATGCTTGAAAATCACCCCGAAATACTTGGAAAGACCGAAAATGTACTTTAAAGATGCTTGAAAATCACTCCGAAATACTTGGAAAGACCGAAAATGTACTTTAGAGATGCTTGAAAATCACTCCGAAATACTTGGAAAGACCGAAAATATACTTTGGAGGTGCTTGAAAATCACTCCCAAATACTTGGAAAGCCCGAAAATGTACTTAGGAGATGCTTGAAAATCACTCCGAAATACTTGGAAACACCGAAAATGCTCGTTGGAAACGTTCAAAATGACCAAAGTTTTGCACGTTTCCAACGAGCATTTTCGGTCTTTAAAAGTATTTCGGAGTGATTTTCAAGCATCTCCAAAGTACATTTTTGGGCTTTCCAAGTATTTCGGAGTGATTTTCAAGCATCTCTAAAGTACATTTTCGGTCTTTCCAAGTATTTCGGAGTGATTTTCAAGCATCTCTAAAGTACATTTTCGGTCTTTCCAAGTATTTCGGAGTGATTTTCAAGCATCTTTAAAGTACATTTTCGGTCTTTCCAAGTATTTCGGGGTGATTTTCAAGCATCTTTAAAGTACATTTTCAGTTATTCCAAGTATTTGGAAATGATTTTCAAGCCTCGCCAAAGAACATTTTCAGTCTTTCCAAGTACTTGGGGGGCTGTTCAAGCATCTCCAAAGGACATTTTTGAGCTTTTCAAGTATTTTGAGTGACTTTCAAGTGACTCCAAAGTATATTTTCAGTCTTTTCAAGTACTTCTTAGCGATTTTTAAGCATCTCCATAGTACATTTTCGGTCTTTCCAAGTACTTGGAAAAGATTTTCAAGCATCTCCAAAGTACATTTTCGGTCTTTTTAAGGACTTAAGGGGTATTTTTATGCTCTTTGATAGATATTTAAACTAAACCATGCAAATTACCATCCAGCATGCAAACTTTTGTGCTTAACTTGGAAGTTTATACTTGAAATCAGCAATTTTGTTTTGAAAAAAACCTCAAAAATGGCCTATCTTTGAACGCTTGTAACTTTTTTGTCTTTCGTCCTACGTTAAATTTGACCCCCATGTTGACGGTTCTACGTCAAATTTCCTTTCTTTTGCTGAAAACGGCGTCCTTTTATCTCTTCTAGTTTTCGAGCTATTCACGTTTAAATTTGGAGGTTTTTTCAGAAAAAGAGCATTTACGTTATTTCGGCCCGAATTGAGCTATCGAGCTAGGCATTCCTCTTAGCATTTCGCCTAGCTTCTTTGGTCATTTTGCACGTTTCCAACGAGCATTTTCGGTCTTTAAAAGTATTTCGGAGTGATTTTCAAGCATCTCCAAAGTACATTTTTGGGCTTTCCAAGTATTTCGGAGTGATTTTCAAGCATCTCTAAAGTACATTTTCGGTCTTTCCAAGTATTTCGGAGTGATTTTCAAGCATCTCTAAAGTACATTTTCGGTCTTTCCAAGTATTTCGGAGTGATTTTCAAGCATCTTTAAAGTACATTTTCAGTTATTCCAAGTATTTGGAAGTGATTTTCAAGCCTCGCCAAAGAACATTTTCAGTCTTTCCAAGTACTTGGGGGGCTTTTCAAGCATCTCCAAAGGACAATTTTGAGCTTTTCAAGTATTTTGAGTGATTTTCAAGAATCTCCAAAGTATATTCTCAGTGTTTTCAAGTACTTCTAAGCGATATTTGAGCATCTCCATAGTACATTTTCGGTCTTTCCAAGTACTTGGAAAAGATTTTCAAGCATCTCCAAAGTACATTTTCGGTCTTTTTAAGGACTTAAGGGGTATTTTTATGCTCTTTGATAGATATTTAAACTAAACCATGCAGATTACCATCCAGCATGCAAATTTTTGTGCCTAACTTGGAAGTTTATACTTGAAATCAGCAATTTTGTTTTGAAAAAAACCTCAAAAATTGCCTATCTTTGAACGCTTGTAACTTTTTTGTCTTTCGTCCTACGTTAAATTTGACCCCCATCGTCAAATTTCCTACGGTCCTACGTCAAATTTCCTTTCTTTTGCTGTAAACGGTGTCCTTTTATCTCTTCTAGTTTTCGAGCTATTCACGTTTAAAGTTGGAGGTTTTTTCAGAAAAGAGCATTTACGTTATTTCGGCCGAATTGAGCTATCGAGCTAGGCATTCCTCTAAGCATTTCGCCTAGCTTCTTTGGTCATTTTGAACGTTTCCAACGAGCATTTTCGGTCTTTCCAAGTATTTCGGAGTGATTTTCAAGCATCTCCAAAGTACATTTTCGGGCTTTCCAAGTATTTCGAAGTGATTTTCAAGCATCTCCAAAGTACATTTTCGGGCTTTCCAAGTATTTCGGAGTGATTTTCTAGCATCTCCAAAGTACATTTTCGGTCTTTCCAAGTATTTCGGAGTGATTTTCAAGCATCTTTAAAGTACATTTTCAGTTATTCCAAGTATTTGGAAGTGATTTTCAAGCCTCGCCAAAGAACATTTTCAGTCTTTCCAAGTACTTGGGGGCTTTTCAAGCATCTCCAAAGGACAATTTTGAGCTTTTCAAGTATTTTGAGTGATTTTCAAGAATCTCCAAAGTATATTCTCAGTGTTTTCAAGTACTTCTAAGCGATATTTTGAGCATCTCCATAGTACATTTTCGGTCTTTCCAAGTACTTGGAAAAGATTTTCAAGCATCTCCAAAGTACATTTTCGGTCTTTTTAAGGACTTAAGGGGTATTTTTATGCTCTTTGATAGATATTTAAACTAAACCATGCAGATTACCATCCAGCATGCAAATGTTTTGTGCTTAACTTGGAAGTTTTATACTTGAAATCAGCAATTTTGTTTTGAAAAAAACCTCAAAAATTCCCTATCTTTGAACGCTTGTAACTTTTTTGTCTTTCGTCCTACGTTAAATTTGACCCCCATGTTGACGGTCCTACGTCAAATTTCCTTTCTTTTGCTGAAAACGGCGTCCTTTTATCTCTTCTAGTTTTCGAGCTATTCACGTTTAAAGTTGGAGGTTTTTTTCAGAAAAAGAGCATTTACGTTATTTCGGCCCGAATTGAGCTATCGAGCTAGGCATTCCTCTAAGCATTTCGCCTAGCTTCTTTGGTCATTTTGAACGTTTCCAACGACCATTTTCGGTCTTTCCAAGTATTTCGGAGTGATTTTCAAGCATCTCCAAAGTACATTTTCGGGCTTTCCAAATTTTTGGGAGTGATTTCCAAGCACCTCCAAAGTATATTTTCGGCCTTTCCAAGTATTTCGGAGTGACTTTCTAGCATCTCCAAAGTTCATTTTCGGTCTTTCCAAGTATTTCGGAGTGATTTTCAAGCATCTCTAAAGTACATTTTCAGCCTTTCCAAGTATTTCGGAATGATTTTCAAGCATCTTTAAAGAACATTTTCGGTCTTTCCAAGTATTTCGGGGTGATTTTCAAGCATCTTTAAAGTACATTTTCAGTTATTCCAAGTATTTGGAAGTGATTTTCAAGCCTCGCCAAAGAACATTTTCAGTCTTTCCAAGTACTTGGGGGGCTTCTTAAGCATCTCCAAAGGACATTTTTGAGCTTTTCAAGTATTTTGAGTGACTTTCAAGTGACTCCAAAGTATATTTTCAGTCTTTTCAAGTACTTCTTAGCGATTTTTAAGCATCTCCATAGTACATTTTCGGTCTTTCCAAGTACTTGGAAAAGATTTTCAAGCATCTCCAAAGTACATTTTCGGTCTTTTTAAGGACTTAAGGGGTATTTTTATGCTCTTTGATAGATATTTAAACTAAACCATG